>NC_046983.1:7533600-7553600 GCF_009769545.1 Cyclopterus lumpus | reverse complement strand
ACAGAGCTCTGCAGCAGTTCATTTAGGCAAAGCCGTCAATCATCAAAATGTGGACAGGCCCACTCTTTCGCGGCCTATCTAGGACGCTGGAGGGGGCGGGGCTTATGTTCATGCGAGCGTGTGTTTATGCGGATGAGATATTATGTGTCTGCCTAGTCCATCTGTTTAGTGCCTGTGGGTGTGCGTGCACGGATACCAATTAGTTCATGTTCCTTGTTATCCCCGCCAATAATGGCAGACAAATATGAGCAGGTGGGTCGATGTCAATAATCCTCAAATCAGACAGAATTGTTTTCCCCCGCTTTAATTCTCATTCAACCAGAAACGATGACTTAAGAACCCCACTCATTTGACTTGACGGTCACCTACTGGGAGACCATTGGACACACATATACACACACATACGCCGGATGATGTCACCGCCCAGTATGACCACAATCCCCCACCACTGAATATTTGGTTAACTGCTGTGCTCAAGGGCACTTTGACATTAATTGTAAAGGGAGGTTAGAGCATTTTATCATCCAACCTGTCCCATGTGGTCCAGTAATTGCAACGGTTTGAACAAAAGAACCATTAGGTGACCACCTGCAGCTTTATAAAGTGGATAAGAGACAGTAAATGATGAAAACAGCACCTTTGTGCATGTTGATTACTGAAATAAACACAACAAAGGCTCATGTTTAATTATCCCATGTGTGATTTGTCCACTTTTGAAGCAATTTTGAAAGCACAAAGTAGAATGTTTTAACCACAATAAATCATGGAACCACATTAAGCTGTGTATCACCAGACAGAGAGCGGGGACGTGGACTCCTAAGCGGCACACAGTTGTGAACATGTTTGAGAATTTAGAAAGGTGTATTAAATTACACTATAAACTGTCATTAGTTACGGTTATTATCGCACGCCTAATTATATTATCAATATGTTCCTGTTACCCACAATAGCATTAGTTCATCTTGATTATTATAGAATTACTTTCTTCATGTTGTCTTCAAGTGATCATACACCAAACAACTCATACTTGAATAGTTATATATACATATATATATATATTTATATATATATATATATATATATATATATATATATATATATATATATATATACATATATATATAACTATATGTATATGTACAAAAAAGGCTTGGTGATAATACAGTACATGCTTTGAATTCCTTAGCTATAAGGGTGTTGTGTTCTAAGCAGACCAGATGGCGTGCAGCAGGTGATAAAATGTCCATTACAACCATGAGAGATGTGAAACTTGCCAGAGACCAAGAACCAGAGACTGGACTCGTCTGTTTTATGACAGGAAGGGTTTTGTCCAAGAGGATATAGTGTCTGGCAGGCTAATATCACAAAAATGTCAATTAGATGAAACATTTTGCAAATATTTCACACTTCGCTCCACGAAGGTCTCAAATGCGATCAATGAGCCCGGCGGTAGAGCATTTCAGTCTGGCCTAATAGTGCCCACATTCGAATTATGTGCAAAAAATCCAACTTAAACGAGCAAATTCATCCTAAGGCCGACAGGTCAGCACTCAGTCCGAGTGGTCATTCCGGTGCCCATTGTGATCCACTTGTCCGAGCTAAACGGAAAAGGTTGTTCGACAAACAGCCTGTCCGCCCACGGGCTTCCTCCACTGACAATCTCGGAGACGTCGCCGCGTGCCGACCGCATTGCTACCCACTCAATATCGCACAATCACACTTCCCTGAGGGTGCTCTTTGGGTCACCGGAGAGCAGCCCCTTCGCCCACGCCGCTGTCGCTCACTTGTAGCTCCTCCCCTCCACTCTGCCTTCCCATGCACCCGCGTGCACACAAAAGGCTAAACACAGTCATCGGCCGCCCACACGCGCCAGTTAACCTACTAATGAGGCGGCATTGGGTCACGTCGTTGTTCCGCTGCCCCCGCGGGGCGGCCCGGTCTGTCTGCACGTCGTTTTCAATCCCGCCCACGCTGACTGCCTGATGGACCGCCTCGCCTAATTGACTGACTGAATTACCAACTGACCGTCTGGATGACTGACTGGATAAACATGTAGCATGCTGGGATAGCGTGGGCGTGGGAACTTTAAGCGAAGCCTGCGGTTGTCGACTGGAGCGCCAGAGCAAAGAAATCGCAGAAATGTACTTTTTAATATTCCCATGAGGACTCATGCTATGTTGTACCAGTGGTATTGCTTTTGCTCCCCAGATACCAATTGCAGTCCTGCTGGTGTTTTCCCATCTTTCTTTCATGGCTCCTCGACATCCCTATAGGGCACACTTTTACTGCCGGACTAAAGAGTCGTAAAAGATTAGTCTCATTAAAACCTTTCCAAAATTCATTCCGCTGCTCCATTTAAAAAGCTTTTTTTGTTGTTGTTGTTTGCTTCAGAAGATTAAGCCCCCCCCCACACCGCCGAAAATATTAATTTTTCATGGCAATAAAGCTGATGTAGCACATTATTAAATAGATGTAGATGTTGTTAGACCCACAGCTGTGGGTTTTACTCTGGTCTATATTCACAGAGGAAGCGTTGGCGCAGCCATTTATTTGCACTCTGCTTTACCGTTTCATCGTGGACATGTAATACATCTGTGCAGGAGTTTATTCAATTAATTCCCAATTCAACACGTTGCACACATCCTATTCCCCCCACTGTCAGTATAATGGTTGGGAGTGCTCATGCTTAGCTGTAACAATTAAAACCAAGTGGAAGTTTGTTGTTTTTTTGCCGACGCCGAGCCGACGGACAGTTATTCTATAGCACCGATTGATATGCGGCACCTGTCCCGCTTCCCCTTTTGAGCGAGTGTACGCCGCCATGTGCCGCTGTGTGCGTGTGACTCGTGCCAGTCCCCGGGTGATGATCATCTATTGTGAGCGTGGCAGCAGCCCCAACACTTGACTGCACAACTGTTAATTTCTCTCTCAGTGCATAAATTAATAGTTCATAAATAAGCGAATAAATTAAAGAATGGATGGGAGGAGAGAGAGAGAGAGAGAGGGAGGGGAGGCAGGGGAGGAGAGGAGAGGAATAGGGGCAGGAAAAAGTTTCTCATCAGAAAAATTTAATTTCTCACTCCGACACCCACGAGAACGGGGGATGGGAGGCTCGGGTGGCGGGGGAATGGATGTGAGTGTGTGTGTGTTTGTGTGCGTGTGTGAGTGTGTGCGTGCATGCAAAAGGGATTCATTTTCAGCCTTTCTATCACACCCCTCTGAGCACTGACATGCTGGCATGTTTTTTTTCTCCCTGATATCCACATTCGACAAACATCTGTGCCTATTACTGAACACACACACACACACACACACACATGGAATCTATTCTATTAGGTCTATCTAATAAGAGAACTGACAGAGTTGGTGTTTTTTATCATGAGGAGCCATGGTGCACCAAGGGACTGGCACAGTTTTAACTCTGTTTGCTGAAGCGTCAACCGCAGAAACCAGATAATAACTAGATAATAACCAGATAATAACTAGATAATGACCAGATAGTAACTAGATAACTCCTTTGTCAAGCAAGAGCGCCTCGTCAGAGGAGGGCGGAGGTGAAAGGTGGGGCACGGGGCCTAATGTCTAATGTCCTCGCAGAAGCATGCAATGTGCTGATTGTGTCATCAAAACAGGGAACACACACACACACACACACACACCAGAGAAGGGTTATTTCCGTCTGAAATCTCAGAGGTAATCGTTACCGGCAAACTCAATTCACCTCGGTGTTATCGTTCCGTTCAAAGTCGTTTTTACTGTCAAGTCAGAAAGCAGCACTTTTCTGGGCAGTGCAATAACAGACACTGTTGAAAATGAAGTTGTTGTTCCCAGTTATCTTTCAACGGCATACGTCTTTGGATGTCTGGCACATCGTGGAAATAGTTCTCGGCGTAGAGCGTGGGGGGGAATGAGCCTCCGTAGCGGCCGCTTGAGAGTGAAACCAGTTAGCGGCAGCCAACGGCAGGGGAGCAAATGGATGTGTGGAGGTTTGATGCCTTCAATATAACATTCGGGAACGCGTGTACTGGAGGTGTTCGTTCATTGGCCCTGATCAAAGAGATGAAGCTGATGAACAGCTGATTTCCCCCGATGCGCTCCCTTCATCAGCCGACGATGGACTCCTGTGAGTGGCGAACGACCTCGTGTTCCCGTCTGAAGTCAATTAGAATACAAAGACGTCCAACGGCAGGAAACGTCGCTTAAAATCACCCTCGAGTCCGTTGTTTGTTTTCTTGTGTTGAATCATTGAATCTGGGGAGCTGAACTTTAACTGTTAACATGACATCATATATGTTTATATATATATATATATATATATATATATATATATATATATATATATATATATATATATATAACAGTATAGTTTGTACCCATTTGTACAGTAGCTGTAGCTCCAATGGATCTGGTCATTGTAATATTTCTATAGTTGCAAAAGGTTATTACGGCTTGTTGGACTCACCAGGATAAAAAGAACACACGTTGACTTTGTTGATTAAATCACCGTATGTATTATTTAATCTTAATCTTATTTTTGTAATTATTTTAAACCCCCTCTGGATTAAATGATGCATGAACCACACCAAACCTTTTGTAAAATGTTTTGAATCATTAACAAATAGCCAAACAATACAAACGATACTGTGTAGAACAACAGAATCCTTTAATTAAACCGAAAGAGACGTTATGCAACGCCGAGGCCGACGGAAGCACGCTTTGCTCACATAAACAGGACATTTGATCAGCTGCATGATCATGAAATAATGTGCAAGTGTCCGCAATGTGCGATAATGTTTGTGGTTGAGAATCTGTAATGTGCAAAAGCTGATTTCCCCCGTTAGTCATTAGTGTTTCCAATAAAGCGTGGATTGGCCCAGTGCAGATACTTGGCGAGCCATTTGGGCTTAAGGATGACTCCGTCGGGCTGGAACGTGGCCACGCTGGTGAGCAGCTATGTTGTTTTGTTTGTTTTGATCCACCCCTCAGCACAGCATGCTGTTTGGAAGACTTCTCCCAGGATTACACAGAAAGTAGTTTACGACTCTCGCTGGATTGCGACCAAAGACAGCTGAGAGACGAGGAGGGCCTGCTGAGGTCTGCTCAAGACGACTCTCTGATTCAATTATTTATTTTGGCGCGCGGCTTCTGGATGTACGGTCCTCGCGCCCGAAGCGAATCCCCCCGACGACCTCTTTGACTTTTCATTGTGCTGAACCGAAAGACGATGGTATGCGTGATGGAAAAGAAAAGACGAAACACCTTGAACCAATTTACGAAGACACTCGAGAGAGATGCTGGATTAGCCAGTTAGCCAGATAGCTGTGGCGGGACCATAAATATACATTTCTTTATGGATGATTTGCAGCCGTGCCTGGCCTAACTCCCTGAATAACACAGTGCTAGCACAGCTTTTTCCATGCAGTGTTTCCAAACTTTTCCTCAGTGTGATTGTCCTGAATTTGCCCTTGAAGAGAGCAGCCGACAACAGACGCTGCAGAGATCCTTCCTGTAAAAGTGTGTTTAATTATTAATGCTGTCCCTCCATACTGGCAGAACTCCAGGCCGCCCGTGGACGGCCACCACATTTCACGGACTCGCTGCCATAAATTATTCTCCCAAACACACACACACACACACACACACACACACACACACACACACACACACACACACACACACACACACAATAATACATGCCTGTACACAAACACAACCCCAAACACACAGGCCAGTTGAAGTATTTATCATGTAGTTAACACAGCGAGATACAGTATGCAAGAATGTACATGCAGAAATACAAGCGCACACTCCCACGTTCCCCCTGTGTGTTAACTCAGACATTACACACACACACACACACACACACTCACACTTCGCCGGACACACAAAGAATCCCTGAGCACACACAGGACCATTTGCAGTATTTCTTCTATTCAGTGTGTCCCGTCCAGCTGTCAGCAGGCTGTCGGCGTGTTCAGTTGCCAGGCAAACAGCCCCGCCTCCTCCCAATCATAAAATATGCCTTTAAAATGTCACCCTCTCCCCGAAGAGAAAAAGCAGAGGCAACAAATCAATTCACATTAGTTGTTCAATTGACTTTGGCTTGAACTTAGCTCCCAGTCTCCCTTTGTCTCACCCATGTTTCTTTCTTCCCTCTTTTCTTTCCTCCGTTGATTTTCCTGTATTTTAACACCCCCGTTCCTCCTCTAGCTGGTTCTCCCTTCTGTCCCCTCCCCGTCACCTGCTTTTTAAATTTGTTATTTTTTATGATTTCACCTCCCGTTTTACAGGTTTCTCAGAACTCTCCTGCTCCTTCCTCCCGCTCACTTCTTTCTCACCTCTTCTTTATTTCCTCCACCCCCCCCCAGCTAATCTAAAGCGAATGAATGCGGCGGCGACACCATTCACTCTCCCCGCCGACCACCGCCGCGGCAGCACTCATTTCAATTTTCACCTCGTTTCAGACTTATCACATTGACATCATTAAGGCTCCCCCTCTCAGCTGCACTCTCATTCGTTATCCTCTCCATTTTACACCTTTCTATCTCTGTTTGTGTGGGTCTCTCTCTCTCTCTCCCCTCTCTCTCCTTATCTGTCTCGCTCTTTGTCAGCGGATTTAAAAGGCTCTCTATTTGAGAGTGGGAAACCTGTTGGAGTCTCTCCTTATTCACAATGAAAGAGTTGGACTTTTTTTTTTAAACAACGGGATGGCAGTGAGCAGTGTTGGGGTTGTGAATTCTGAAAAAAAGAGACTCGTTTTGATTGCTCATTTCAAAAGTGGTGATATTTTATTTCTTGGTTCAACCTTGGAAGAGTCCTCTTGCAATTGAGGGAGAAGGAGAAGAGTCATTAAATATGAGTAACGCAATAGCAGAAGATTAGTCAACAGAAAATGTTTTGGGAAACATTTGAAGACGTTACTTTGGCCTCATGGACTTTGTGATGCATATTTTTCTGAATTGTTAGACATGGTAACAAGTTATTGTTGATTTTGGAAGAAGGTTCCCTTCAGTTACAGTTGTGATGTGTTTACTCTTTGTTCAGTAAATAATTTGTATTGAGTGAGGGTAAATTATAACGTTATGATGAAAAAACCATGTCTTCTGTGATCTGTAGCACCCACACAAACTATTAATCACTAGTGCAAATTATTTTGAGACGGGGACGGGAAGTCCTTGAGGTGCTTGCAAGAATCCCAACTGGGTAAACTCCAGGAAGTGACACATAAAAAAAGCTCCTAAACAGATACGAAGGCTCCTCGCGGGGAGACTGATTTGTCAACACAGTACACAGCGTGCTGTCATGGTTCTGCTTTGGAATAGCAGTGTGAAACTAAAGCCCAATAGATTTGTCGAAATAGAAACATTTCCATATCCCTGTTTGGCAAAATTTGGCTGGAGGTAAAACAGTGAGCTGAAATAGAAAATGTTGATTAGTCTCTGTGGTGTCATGTGACTGGCCCAGAGCTCCTCCTGCAGCCCCCTACTGTACTCTGTGTTTATGCATACAGGCTGAGAGCTATATGTTTGCACCGGCTTATCTTCCAGCCAGCAGCATCTTGTTATCTGCGACTTGGAAATAAACACAATCATAATGTGTGGTACTTTGTTCGTCCTATCTCAGGGCAATGTTTTCCCAACATTGAATCCGTTTTGCCACAGTGATGATACTTCACTTGACTTATCTCATTGTGCCGTCCGCATTAGACGAGGGCCGCCCCTCTCTCCTCAGCTTATCTGGGCGGTGTTTTCACAGACGGCGTTTGACACGGACGGACCCCCTGCTGTTGGCTGGCCGGCAAGGGGTCAAGGAAGTGAAAGTGACAAAGGGAGAGGTCGGGAGAAAAGGAAGGAATCGAGCACGGGGAAGGAGGGGGCGGAGGTGACGGGAGGTTACGACCCCACTGAAAAGGATCCCAAAGTTAATATCCCTCGTCATCCCCAGCGCCTTAACCTGGGGCTAAACTAATATGGCCTCTCCTAATGCACAACAGTGTCCCACATCTGCATTGTTAGTCAGGAATCTGCGCTGCCATCTTGGATCAATTTGGGGGCGAATAAAAAAAAGTGCCACGGACATTTTTGGGTCTCCGGTGTCCCGCTCGGCACACCGCAGGCTTTCACAAGGTGGGAGTCACAATGTGAGACTGTGCCCGAAGGGAAGGAAAGTGAAAGCTCTCTCACACACACACACACACACACACACACACACACACACACCACCTCCCATCTATAAACAGAGGCACTGGCTAGGGTGCGGTCCTGCGGCGAGCGTAGGAGGCACAGGTTAGAGGCTGGTGGCGACAGTGGCAGCGCCGCGGTGAGCCTTACGAGCTCTCCGCCATGCGCCCAGTTTGTCACACCTCCCTGACACCAGAGCCCGTAAAGACCTTTTCGAATCCAACAGCCCTTCTCGACAGGAAACTGAGGTTTGCTGATGGACATTTAGTATTTTTTAGTCATTTCTTTTTATAAACATCAAAAACCAGCACGTCCCTCATTAGCATCCAGCGTGCGTATGCATATTCCAGTGTGTGTACACGTGCGTCGGCCTTCCTGTCCAGCGCGCATGTGTTCACCGTGGTGCGGCGGCAGTACATGGTTGTGCATGTGTGCATGTGTGTGTGTGTGTGTGTGTGTGTGTGTGTGTGTGCCTGTGTGGCCGTGGGTGTGATGCTGTGATAAAAGTCAAAATAAGGGTGCCACATGGGACCGTTTATCTTGCGACAGACCACTTCTGCCTAATTAGTGTGAAGCACAGTAGAGAAATACAGGCAACTGTAATTAAAGCACGGGATCAGGATGTGTGCGTTGCATATACGGTGCACGTGTGTGTTTCCATGTAAAGCTAAGCCCGCTGTCAGAGTGAATGTGCTGCATGTGTTCCAACAGTTTCATTCACAGCCCACATCTCCTCTGTATGCAATAAACTGGAAGATTAAAGGTTTCCTGTTGTTGTGCAAAGCCTAAACCCTCATTTTCAAACTGGCCGAATCACAGGGAGGGATTTAGGACGTGTTCTCGCCGCGTTTGCAGCAGCTTATTTGGACTTTGTTGCGTGCTTCATACGTCCGTCCAGGTGAGAACGAAACGTTGACATTCACTGAGATACCCTAAACGCAGCGCTGTCTGTCCTCTCCCCAGACAACTGCAGCCCGTTGTAGGAGTTAGAACATAATCTGAACAGGAAATTGCTCTGGAACGCAAGGGTTTATGGGTATATGGAGACAGATTATAACGTCTTAAAGCCAAGTCACTGATGCTTGGAAAGCATAACCGAGAAAAAAAATAACCTAGGGCAGAATGCAGTCTGGGCTGACGCTCAGATTTTATTTTATATATGTATTTTTAACTGGTTTGTACAGCCGAGAAGGTTAATTATAAGAGCACAAACCAATTAAGTTAAGATGAAGTTTAAAGGAGTATAATTTGATTTGTTTTTTGTCCCCATAGGACTAAATATACAAGTTAATAAGAAGTTAACAAAAGACTAACAAACAGGAGTTTAGTTCATGTTGTTGTTGATTGTCTTTGAACCTTGTCTCACCTTTAATTAGGCCGTTAATAGGAAAATAAAGCACACAAAAACCTCCAAGATGAAATTAAGATGTCGACCATTTATCTCGCTCTGGAGAAATGTTTTATTTCTGCCGTTTAAATTCCTGCTGATGCAGATGTTAAAATGTTACTCTACGATGTGCGCCACTGTTTTTCAAGTCGCAAAACGTTGTCCACCAACTTTGACTTTGTTTGAGCAGCAGACATCTTTGATGTGAACGCATACGGCACTGCAACCAATCCTCCCTTCTCCGGTGTTGATTAAGTGTGTTCTGTGATTTGATGTACATGCTCCAGTAATGAAGACAACAAAATTAGGACAAAAATGCAGCGAAATTCACAGAAGCTACAGCCAGCTACAGCCAGCGGCATCTACAAGAGGCTGTTTCCAAAAATAACATTCCGTTGATTGGTTAGGGAGGACGTCCACCGGCGAAAAACATATTAGCATGAAGAAAAATGAGGTGCAATAAATTGATAGGAGGTTCTGCACTAAGGTGCACAGCAAGAGCCCGTCCTGCACCCCCCCCCCCCCCCTGCCGCCTCTTCCTTACCTGTCCTGCAGCTGTTAAAGCATTTTCATCAGTATGAATAAATCTTTTTTTTCCGAAGAAAAAAAAAAAACTCATACTCATATTTGGTAATGGTTTATTTTAACCAATTATGTCTTTAAAAAAAAACAGTCCTCTTCCCCTTAACTCTCCAAAACAGAGGAGCACCCTCTGCTCAGCACAAAGCTCCACGTCTCGGCCCCTTTGAGTCGTACCCGGCTCTCACTTCTCCACGCCCTTGTCGTGACATTTCTTCTTCTCCCCGTCTTTTCCGATCTCGCTGTGTCACACAATCGAGGTTTTGGGAAAACAATTTGTCTCAGCATAGAATGTGATAAATGAGAGCCATATGTCTTTGCGAGAACAGATTGAGCCCTGTGTGTGTTGACAGTACATTTTGTCCCAGTGGGGCTTCCATCGAAGCCTTGACATTTTCAGACAATATTGCGGTGTTGAGCCACAGTTAGGATTTCATAAGTCAAGCTAACACCAGAGACGTGCGTGTGTGTGTGTGTGTGTGTGTGTGTGTGTGTGTGTGTGTGTGTGTCTGTCTCCCGACATCACGATCATCTCTCGTCTCCGTGTTTCAGTGTCTATGTCACCACACTTATTGCTTTCTGCAGCTTGTGTGTCCACGTTTGTGTGTATGTTTGCATGCATCTGTCTGGGAACATACTCCGAGCCTCTGAATGTGTGTTCCTTTGAATCCCTCTCCCTGTCACTCTGTTAGCCCCTCGGTTTCATAAGCCTGTCTGTTTGTTGTCTGGGGTAGGATGACACATTATTTCTTCATATTTATCTGTCTATCTTCCCCCACTTTAGTCTTTTCATCCAGGTGTTTTTCTTGTCTTTACCCAGGTATCCGTGCCATTAGGGTGCACAGTCTCCAAGGCCTTGATGCTATCTGCCGCATGATTTCTGCACTAATGCTGTGCTTTTGTCACATCCCCATGAGCAGTTCTCTAGTGAAAACAGGCTTTCCTCTCTTTTCAGCTGTCAGAAGTCACAAGGAATGGCCTCATAGGAGGCTGAAAGAAGCTTCAGTTTTATATTTCAATATACTTTTCTGCCTCTGCTGCCTCTACGATACAGCATTGAAGAAAGAATTGTCTGAAGTACGAGTTCATTATAGATGCAGGAGAACGGCATGAGGGAGGATTTCTACAGGAGCTACCACTATGTATACCATTTTTTATTTTTAAGGCCCCTTTTGTGCGTTACACATATGTTTAGAGCCTGAGTTTTTTTTTTAAGGCTAGGCCTATACAATTTAATTTATATATATTTGTAATTTTTACAGAAACAAACTTTTTTCAAAACGACCTCTTCAATTATACATTTTTTGGTGAACTTTTAATTATTGCGCTTCTGACACAGCTAACGTTGACACAGCTACGGCTAGCTATGGCTAGCTAGGGCTGGCGTCACTTTAGCTTACTTTGGTAACCTCCGTCACTGCTTTATGAGCGTTGGCAGATGGTGTCGACCTTTAAATATACTGTACACAGCATATAATAATAAAATGCACCCAGAACATATCTAAATATATCCAAAGTACCATGGAAAACTTAATAAAATATACCTGGGTACCCGTGAATATGTGTGATCTCTCCTCGAGGTCGGCGTGGACCATCCCATTTGTGATCCATTTTCTGTACATTTTCAACATATGGCCACATAACCGTTATTTTCAATATTTATTAATCGCCCCATGTCTTTTGTTTTTTTAATAATGAATGAATGGTTTGATCTGTAAAATATCAGCCCATTCAGGTCCTTACACACTTTATCAAATAGTTTATTAGATACAATGAGTCAGACCGTCTTGAAGATTATTATGTTCAGTTTTTAAGTTGGAGAGGCTGCAATTTCAGTGCTGCTGTTTGATCATTTTTGTATTATAGTAAGCTTTGTTTCCAAAAAATTAATCCAATCATATAATTCATTGAGCGGACAGAATATTAGTGTTGCGTTACTTTCTTCTCATACATGTTACTCTCCGGCCTATATAGTTCAATGTAATAATATACATTATGTAGCGCTATATAGCACATAACACAGTGAAAAGCTTTCAGGGAAGTGTTTGTGCGTTCTGGCGATGAGCAAATGGGAAGATGCAATTCTGCACTTTATTCCCCTTTCAATATATAATGCTCACTCTGGGAATTCTTTGAGCCACAGCCACAAACATCGCAGCCCTCTCTCTCTCTCTCTCTCTCTCTCTCTCTCTCTCTCTCTCTCTCTCTCTCTCTCTCTCTCTCTCTCTTTGTTTTGTCTTCCTCTCTGTACCCATCACAACATACTGCTTTCTTTCTTCCTTCTCTCACACACTCCTGTATGTGTGTGTGTAGGTGTGCTGGACATGTATCTGCATTGCATGCATCTTCTTCAAATATATATATAAAAAAAATATATATACATATTTATATATATGTATATATATATATATTTATATCTGATTTCTTCCCGTGATAGCTGAGCATTGTCTTTAAGTGAGTGAATCTGGACAGCGTGTCTCGACGTTGTAAATCTCATGCATGTGTTTTTATTTATGCACATGATTTATCGGCCAGTCTGTGTAGCGTGTGTGCGTCATCTTGCATGTGAGGGGATTTCTTATGAATATGGATTTATCTGCTATGAATCTGATGCATGTCCTTTATCTCTGTTGTGAATTTCTGATTTCTCCACTTACCTCGTATAGAGTGTGTGTGTGTGTGTGTGTGTGTGTGTGCATGTCCACATATATGCCACATATCTGGTCTCTATTGTAAATGTCTTGCGCGACTTTGATGTTAAATGTAGAGTACAGTGTGTCAGACTCTTCCACTTGTCTCGCTAGGTTTTGTCCTCCCAGTATGAGTTTGCATGTTTGCCAGCATGCGTGCATGTGTGTGTGTGTGTGTGTGTGTGTGTGTGTGTGGTGTGTGTGTGTGTGTGCCTGCCTGCTTGTATATTAATATGCAATGGAAACAGCTGGCATGGCTAATGGCTGTCCCTCCCCACGTCCCTCCCAGATCCCGTCCTCTCCTCCACACTCTGCTCATTCGACTGAAATCAACTTATTTTTCCATTTCTTCTTCTTCTGCTCTTCTCTCCTCCTTGAGGCTTCAAACCAGGCGTGTGTGTGTGTGTGTGCGTGTGTGTGCTTGTGCGTGTGTGAGACAGGGGTGGGGGGATATAGAGGTATAAACATAGGGGGAGCCAATGCCGAAAAATGAGAGAAGGTTGAGAATAGGTGAATGTGGGATTAGCGTGGAATTATTTATAGTAATGATAAAAGAGCGGAGATTGCATTAGTCTTCGCAGCAGCAATGTAATCACCATGCAAATTTAAATTAACGCTAACAGCATGGTCTTGAAGTCCAGAGAGAATGAAAGAAGAGTGGAGGAGTAGGAGGAAGAGAGAGATTCAGCACAAGCGAGTTCAATTAGCAGAATTTAGCCTATTAATTAGCACTATTAGCAACACCACGCTGGGGTGTTACTTAGCGTGCGAGTGTGTGTGTGTCCGTTTGAGATTTGACATGAAAGTGACTTGTTAAGAGTCATAAACAAGAAGCTTTGAAATGCCACACACACACACACGCTCACACGCACACGCACACACACTAATGCAGGTTATGGAGATGTGATTTGCAATTAGCATTTTTGAGTGCATTCCTGCTCTTAGTTGCACACATCCACTCAACAGAACAGTTGTAGTGTGTGCAGCGGTGCAGGCCGCTTTACTCCAGAGTGTGTGTGCGTGTGCGCGTGCGCGCGTGCGTGTGCATGCGCGTGCAAGGCTGTTGTGAAGTGGGCGCAGTTCGGCGTCCTGGCTTGCGTGTCTTTTCTCCAGAAAAATGCCACTCAACTCCTCTGCTGAGGAATCAGTGGCAGCTGGCGCCATTTTCTCTCTTTTTCCTTTTCTTTTCTCTCCTTTTGAGGCCACTTCAGTCGCATCCTTCACAAGTCTCTTCCTCTATTTTTAGTTCCCTGCGTTCATCTTTGCAAATCTCTCTTTACATCCTCACTGTCTGCGTGCCTTGTGCTCCTTCCTTGACTTCTTCTTTTTTTTTTTCTTGCCTGGTTCGAAAAAACTCGCCGGCTTCACCGAGTACTGAGGCCGAATGCTTCACTTTTCAGCAACCTCAAATTGCATGAATCATTTTCATTCAGACAGGCCCCTGAATGACGCTGCTGGGGGGGCTCCAGGGGCCAACTGTGTGTTTGAGGTCTGTGCAATGATCGATGGTGAGAAACCGTCTTGTTTTGGTAACTGATGCACTTGAACTAGTTCAGATATGAATACATTGCGAGTGCGAGGTCACGAGCAAGCTGACGCACATGCACATGCATGCATATCTCCCTAGAATGACTAACAAAGGAAACCTCAGACCACCCTCCTCTCTCCCTCCACTGAGTGGGAAGCTCATCAGCGCCCTCTGCTGGCCGGAAGCGCCCCTTCAGCAGGCCACTTGTTGCCTCCCCTCCACTCAAATGCTTTAATTTTGTCCTTATTTATATATTTCACCATTGATTTCTCGACCGAGGCTGACATGTCTCTAATCAACAGTGACTGGCTGTCACGGTGTGATGGATGGAACAAAGCCAGTAAACAAACACAATGCAAGACGAGTGTGACACGCTTGTGTGTGTGTGTGTGTGCGTGTGTGTGAGTCACTGTGTGTGTCGGTTTGTTTAGGTGTGTTTGTGTGTATTTGCACTTGCATATCTATCAAAGTGTGTCTGCGTACAGATTTGCCACACCATCAGACCGTGTGTATGTTTGTGTGTGTCTGTGTGTGTGTGTGTCTGTGTGTGTGAGCGTGTGTGTACACACATGATGAGCATGTGGTAGCTGCTGAAGAAAAATGGCAAGAAGCAGGACAATGTGTCATAATTACGCTCAGGGTGTCACCGTGAAAACAGCACTCGAGCCAGATGAGGTGGTGTTTACCGATATGAACAGACAAATAGAACACCATCTTGGTGTCAGCCCCCCCCCCTCAAGTCCCTCTCCCCCATCCCTTGTGGCCATGCCTCCCTTGTCTGTCACTTCCTGTGTGTATTTATGGTTGTGTGACAGTACGGTAAATGTATGCAGTCTCTGCCCCATTTCTTCTCCTCGCTTCAGATATGATAGAGGGGAGAAAGAGGGGGAGGAGGGGACTGGGGGGGGGGGGCAAATGTGAAAAAGTATACCGCAATAGATCCAGGCCTGGAAAGAAGGTCAGTGTAGTACTTATCAAAGAGGGAAGAGAGAGGGAAAACACATAAGAACCAGAAATAAAGGAACAAGTAATGAGAGTTTGGGGGAGAAGCAGAGGGTAAACCCATTAGACGGTGATATAACATGGCAGAAATGTTCAGAGAGTGAAGGCCAAATTCAAACACGTTTGCGTGTGAATGTGCAGGACACAACACAAACCTGCAGATCCCAAATCGGTTTGAATCTCTTGGTGAATCCGCCTCCTTCAACCCTCTGGAAGCATCGAAAATCCAACATTTAAAGGAGACCTGCAGTCAGCCTCTGTCGGTTGTGCGTCGGCCCCGTTAAGGCCCACCACCTGTAGCAACCACCTAACAATATGAACATCAAAAGATCTGAAACCGACGATGAATTTGAGCCTTTTGAATAATAAATGCGTGTTGCCCACTTATTTTTGCACCAGCTCGCCCCGAACGCTGCACATCTGGAACCGTTGCATCATGGATTACGCAATGAAAGTGAAGGGGCATCTTTCCGTCGGTCTCAATGAGCGTGCAGGAACTCTCCGCTCTGGATGACGCAGCGGCGTTTCGTTCCTTAACGAGCAACCTTTTGGCGAGTCGTGGCGTCTGGAAAATGACTCTGCGGCGCACGATTCAAGTCAATTAGCGTTGAACCTGAATCTGAACAGATGTCGCCGTTGAATGTAAAGACGAAAACAAAACTTTGCCATCGATTTGTAAAATCACAGATTTTGCAGCACGGCCCGATGTTGTCATTCTTCTCTGGCAGTGGGGTTGAATCGTTTCCTCAAGTTACTGACAGAATAATGACAGCTAAAAATGAGAACCCCATTACCCCAATATGTTGTGTATTTAGCTTTGCTAATAAATACCTAGCAATAAAAGATCCACTATTCCACTGTTGTCCTTGAATCTATTACAACTCTTTCCTGTAGAAAGGTGACGTACGAGAAACCAGACCAAGAGGAGACAGGGTCACTGGAGACGGATGGAACGGCTCAGAAAGGCAAACAGAGAAGAAGCTCCATTAAAAAAATTACACTTCCATCAAAATTATTCGTCCCGAGGCAGCTATAACTGCAGGTATGCATTAAAAAAGCATAAAAACCTCCAAAAGATTATATTATACACTCCAAAGGTCAGGGTCGGTTCCAGATACGGGGCTACGCCCACACTATATATCATGTCTGCGATGCAGAACGCATGAGCACATAAATGGGGGGTGAGGACCGGACCGCCGATGGAAGACGAGACAAAAGAGTTGACGAGAGAGGCAAAAAAAAGACAAGTACTTAGCAAAAGGAGTCAGGAAAAATGCTTGTTAAAGAGGATGGAGCGATAAAAATGACTAAAAAAAGCTGATAAAAGGAGAGAAATATGCTTTCGCTGGAGCCTGTATGAGAGAGAAATTATCTAAAATGAGATAAAAGAGCTTTATGCACACGAACGCGCCTAATGTGCGCCATGCACTTTCCTTCTCTTAAATGTCCCCGGGAATAACTTTTTCCCTTAAACGGCCTACTCCACTGTCGTTTACTTCCAAGCTGCAAATATCATAAAAGGTGTGTGTTAAATATGATCATGTGTCAGGGTATATATATGTTTGTGTGTGTTTGTGTGAGAGATGGAGAATGCATGTTGAGTGTGTGCAGTAAGTGAGCTTTGCTATAAGCACTCCGCCGTTTATGACAGTGAAGTGCTGTAATGTGCTGCAGTCTATAACCAATATCCAATATCCTATATCCAATATCGCCCTAATTCCACGCGAAACGGCTTCCAGCTATGGCACCAGCTAACGCACGCACGCACGCACACACACACACACACACACACACACACACACACACACACACACGCACGGCAAAAGCCACAGTGAGATGGTTAATATTTTCTTGCTGATGAAATGGTTTGAGATCCACATGGTTCTGCTTAACCAAAGTCAACACCCGTTAAAATTTACTAGCGAGGAGTATCGTCACCCTTAACCTGCGCACTCGAACCCCCCCCACCCCCCAAACAAAAAGGAGAAGTGGTCTCCTGTGAGTCATAAACCACCGGGTGAATGACTCACAGGAGACCACTTCTTTAAAGGTTATCTTCTCATATCTCATATTGTGGCGTCACTACACAGTAAAAACAAAAACAGTCCACTCGCACTTCGCACAAACAAGCGCCGACGCGGCACAATAAACCACATTTTTTACGATGTCGCCCCAATGCGCACGCAGCCGTCGCTGTGTTTTGCAGGCATAGAAAAATGTAGCCGTAAAGTGAATCCCTCTCTGCGACGTCATCGTGCACGTGGTCATAAATACAGTCGACATGTTGCAGAAGGGGATTCTGGGGCGGTGATGGCTAATCATCTCCACGGCGCGCGTGTGTCTTTTGAACCCCACGTGCAGGCTAACGAGATTCCACAAAGGCGCGGCGGGAGCTCACCTTCTCCCTTTTAACCGCCGCGGGTCGCATATTAGAATCAAACTGTTGCGCCGGCACAAAGCGCGGCGGGAGGCCGACGGCACGTCCGTCTGCTTCAAAGGTTTTTCCGCCCGCAGTGACCAATGTGCGCCAATGAGTCAGAACAAACGGCGCTCTGACTGCTGTTACCGCGGATATGATCTGATCGCGATTATGAAGTGTAAATATTTTGTCGAGGAATTGGATTGAAGAAAAATAAATTGGCTCTTCTTATTTACTGGGTAGAAAGAAGAAGGAGGAAAAAAAAGGGGGAAAAAAGCACATGATTGTGTTCACTGAAAGAAGAAGAAAAAAGCCAACGTTGAAGTTACGCTTTTTATGATTTATGCAGTGATGTAATGGAAAAGTCTGGGCATCATGAGAGCAACAACAACCAGTGTAAACAAAATTCAATTCCCCTCTAAAACAGCGTGTCTTCATATAACTTTCATCTGCTTGATGACACTGGCTATGAGGTAGACGGCGAATCTATCTCATAAATATTGATGTCAGCCTCTGAAGGTGGGTAAACTCTATTCTGCAAATATGAAGGTGTATATCGAGATTAGGTGGGTTTCATTTAGATGTGTACGACATGTATGAAAAGCTGAAACGGCTGCCAGTGCTACAAAGGAGCGAAACTCGCTGCCAATGCGCCAACATGGAAAATGAAGCACACATGCAGACCTTTATTCTTCCTGCGTGCTGTCCTCTCGTCGTGAATAGTGCCATTACTAGTAGTTTTAGAGCGAAGGCTCAAAAGAACCAACAAAAAGGAGACACGCATTGTATGAGTGGTAAAAGGGCTGAGAAGAGGGAGAGAGACGGATTTGCCTTGGCCTTTTAAGAGGCGGAAGCTGTCTCTGGTTTGTCATTTAGTGACGAGCACGTGGACGGAATAGGGTCGTGACATTAACAGAATAAAGAGGGAGACGGAGAGAAACCGGGGGGGTGGGAGGATGGAGGTGGAGAGGATGCTCGAGAGGAGTGAAAGAAAGATGGAGACGAGAAAAATCAACGGGGAAAAACAAAAAGAGAGGGAGGAGAGAGGAATGGGAGAGACAAAGAGAAGGAAAAGGGCAGGACTGAGTCATCTCACGAGTGGAGGAAGAAGAAGAATGAGGCGATGATAAAAAGGACGTGATGGAGGATGCAGAATGGTGCTTCTGGTTATTACGTTTCAACCCATGGATTCTGTCAGGGCAAGCTGGAGCGTGTGTGTGTGTGTGTGTGCGTGTGTGAGTACTCGTGTGTGTGCGTGTTGATTGAGATTGATCAACAGTACCATCATCAAGGGACACATGTGAGTTCACAACCTTACATTGAAACGGCACGCACATCCGTATCTGTGCGACACGCACACACATTTGATGAGCCCGGGAGCTCTCAGCCTTTTCAGCCACATACTTTAACCCTCACACACACACACACACACACACACACACACACACACACACACACACACACACACACACACAGACACAATCAAATGAGAGAACCCGGCGAGCGTCCCACAGCTGGGCACTGATGACAGAGTGAGAGAGGGGCGTTCGACCTGCTGTGTGAACAGGCAGTATTTCCATACAAATCAATGGAGCGTCAGGCTAAGCTCTGGGACACATCGGGGGGACAAGCCTGGTCACACACGCCATGAAGCTGCACACACACACACACACACACACACACAGCTAGCACTTCTAGAGGATGGGTAAGGTTACTTTTGCAGTAAATTCTGCGGCACTGATTACCGTTTGAAACCCTTTGTAAAAGAGTTCATTCTAATTCCTCCGTATTCGTTTTGGAGAGAGTTCTTGGTCGGAAGACAATATTTTTATATTCTTTTAATACAATGAACCAAACCACCGGCATTGAGTATGATCATGGGTAGATAATAATTGGAATACATATGAAAGCAAATTGAAGTCATCCCCTCTGAACTAAAAGGACACTGGGCCTTTGGCTCTTGTTGAATGTACAGACAAGTGTCCTCATCTGACTCAGCAAGAAAGGGAGCGAATGTATTTTCCAAAATGTTGAACTATTTATCCTTGAGAAATCTTAATTTTTCATCCTCCAGTGAAAGGTTTAGACAAAAATCATCTGGGCCTCATCGCCAGGCTTCAGTACCCGAATGGGAGCAAACGGTCCAACCATTGCATTTGAAAGTCATGTTTTGGTGTCCATTTAATTTAAAAGGCTCTGTATTGTACACTAAACA